>NC_056741.1:1569163019-1569210519 GCF_019279795.1 Protopterus annectens
TCCATTCTCGTTAATATCTTATATGTCCTTTTAATTATCTCATTTTCAAATGCCTGTTTCTGTTCTAGACTCAACTAAAAACTCAACTACAGATGGTCTTTCTTTTAGCACTCCTCTGTCTTTTTTCTCTTTGTCTATACTCTAGCAATCCATGGTAAGGAAGGAAGTTGCTAACCTGTAGTTCAAACTTCAACTTGGCCTCATCCTACTGTTAAACTTCCCTCCATTACTATTTGCTCCCAATACCACAGTTCTTTTGCTAATGTTCTCCAATAAATTCCTGCCCCTCTTATCTATTATTTTTAATTCCATTGCTTGCAGTAAATTCATATTGGTAAAATATGCTTTCTTCATTTCTGTGTTGGCTTAGTACTTAGAATACTTTCTGCTACTATATAAAATTCTCTTATCATTATGACTTTCCACTTTGACTTGTAACCTTCTACTTGTGTTATTCATATGAGCCTTATCTGCACAGCTAGCTCTAAAACATCCCTTCAGATCCAGTAGTCCTAAACCCTCTTGTTCTATGAGGAAGAAACAATGTATCCCACTTAAATCTTGCCCTCTTCCCCACCCAAATACATTTCTTCAATTCTTTATTACTTGTGGTCTACAATTTGTACTCTTACCTGACCTGTATATAAAACCAAATGGACTAGAACCATTTTCACTGTTTGCATCTTAATATCACTATATTTTTTAAGAGTTTCTGACTTCTCAATTTTTATATTATCTTTTATTTAGTCTCTTCCATCAAATAATTAGCTCCCATAATAGAATTTTTTAATCCATACATCTAAATACATCTTTTTATGTCCCCATTAATATGGGTATTGCTGAAACAATTCAAGTGTGTGTACATAATTTACCAACATAACCTTTGTTTTATCTTTGATTATTTTATAGTCTGACAAGCTTTGAAACTGTCTCAAAATATTCCATAACAGTGAAATCTCCTTCTCTAGATTTCTCAAGTACAAAATAATATCATTTGCAAATTAAGCCGACTTGCTTGACTACCATACCAGTTATATTCCTGAATTTATGAGTCCGTTATTTTGTTTGCCAATGGTTCTAAGTATAAAACAAATAACAATGGGGAAACCTGCTCTTCAGACTGCAGCTCTTGGAATCTTTTTTTTTTTAACATTGTTGGAAAATGCTTATGGAAAACTAAAGATGACAGATGAAAGGTGGTCTTGCAAAAGCTTCAGCCTTGATCAACGTTTCACACTTTGCTTGAATTAATAACCAGTAGCCATTCACATGTCAAAAACTCCAGTATTTGAGTATGTCTAATAGTTTGATACATTTGTGGTTGTGGTATACAAACTGTGAGCCATTGTATAAAATATTTGTTGAGTTACTTGTGAATTTTAGAGACTCAGCTGAGCCCATGAATCAACTCCCTAGACCATAACCCAACAACATCCCTGGATTTTCATTTTTCTAGTAACACTCTGACAGAGCTTCTGCAAGTGTTATGGTTTTCTAGACCAGAATCATAATGGCAAATAATAGACGGATTCAGTGGTTCACCTGGTAATATACTTGTCTTTTATGCTGGAAGAGCAGATGACTACGGGTTCTGTTAACGCATGCAATTACTAGAATAGCTTTGAAATTGTAGACACAAAATGATTTAAAAATAGCATTGTAAAAATGTAAAAGTGAAGGTGTTAAAAAAGGTGGAATGAATGAATATCGATGGTTTGACAGGGATTGTCATTTAGCAAAGGATGAATATAAAGTGTACATGAGGAAGTGGATCAAAACCATGACATCATTTATTTATATATACATTGATGTGATTATTAAATCAAGGAAGCATTATAGAAACCAAATAAAAGAAAAATGAGAAATATATGCTGAGATTGGATGGACTAAAATGTAAAAGATTATAGAATGGAAATATAATAAGGAATTTTGGATAGAAAAAAATGGCATTCACAGAGAAAAGTGACACTCATGATTGGCACATAAAAACCTGTAGGAGGAAGGAATAATGTGAGGCAAGGTTGATAAGATAGATAAACTTAGTATAGAAAGAGTTTGTTTAGCAACATGTGACTGGGATCAATATTGTCAAGACCTAAGAGTAGAGACTGTAGTAGCAAAAAGTAGTTAAAAAAAGGAAGGCCTGGATAGTATCAGGAGTGTGTTACATAAACTCTTTCCAGAGAACTGGGTCTTGTTATTGACGGAGAGGTATACAGAGAGAGTATGGGTAAATTTAATGTTCCTTCAGTCTTACAGACCCATACCCTTATTATGTAATCCTCAGCCTTATTACTGCAGTTATGATATCCGTTTTAAAAAGACTGCTTTTAAAAGTACCCATTAGTCGGGTAGTTTGCATTCTTTATAAGGAAAACTACCAGTGATACACCTAAGGTGTTTCAGAATGTAGGAGGGAAACATGGGCATAAATTGTATCACTTGACCTTGAAGCCAACTTTGATAACCTTAATAGAAGGATGCTGTGGAGGACTGTGCTTGAAAACTGGTTTACACATCAGGTGGTAAGCATCATAGCCACTTTGCATGACTCAGTATGTTAACAAATAAAGTAATTCAAAGGAGGGACATCTTAGTGGAACATTTAGCCAGAACAGAGGAGTCAGGCAAGGCTTTAATTTTAGCCCTTTTACTTTTTATTATATTTTTCAATATGGTATTTAAATATACTGAAAAAGCTAGCAGAGATACCCATAGGTTAGGAGACACACAGCCTTAGGTTATGCAGTTGATTTGTTGCTGTTCACCAAATCATTTGAAACATTAGCAAAGCAAGTACAGCTTATAAGACAAATGTATGAACATGATCTAATAACAGATGATAAAATAAAGCTAATACTTCACTACAAAAGGAAGTGTTCATAAATATATCTGAGGTAGAAAGCTTTACAAGAAATCACATCCACTTTCTAGGAGCAGACATATATTTTATGTTAGATCTAAGATTGAAAAGGTATGCAATGATCCACTAAAATGACCACATCATTTGTTGGAGCTCCTGTGATGTCCTTTTTAAGTTCAGCCAAGGCAAACGTTATCCTGCTTCTAACACAGGTAAAGGAAATTTGAGATGATGGGAGAAGCCTTGTACTACCTCAGGCTTTTTATATAAGATCAAAGGATCAAAGAAAGTTACTAGGCTACTGGTCCTGAGGCCTTTACAAGCCTAGCCATGAATTTAGCCCATGTTCCGACAAGTCAGCATCCGATGCCCTTGTCCAGCAGGGGCACAGGATTGTTAGGAAGGTCTTACTATTGATACCATCCTTTTTAGAAATGTACTTATTTAAGGAGGGAGTTAAGGATGGGTAATTGGAGGGTATTTTTGATGGGTATGTGCTAATAAGATGGCCTATCATGAGAATGCAAAGGGAAGAATTTATAATAAAATATGGAAAGAAAATAGATGATGAGCTGTAGATAAGATTAGTAACTGCATATTGCTAAGAACAATTGATAAAACCAAAAGGGGGATAGTTTTGAATATTTAGACAAATACAAGCAGTAAAATATTACATTAAGTGATAAATATATTTCTTACATCAGTGCAGTGCTAAGGAATATAAAGAACTTAAAATAATATGCATTTCCAAATTCTTTGTGAATCATTTATGCAATCATAATAGTGTGGATTACCTCACTGACATAAGGAGGAGGATTTTAAAGACAATTTACAAGAATATAAAATTGAGCTGCTTAAGGGGAACCTGTGGTACAGCAGAATAAGAGCATAGAAAATGAGGAGATGTGCCCCATGTGACAATGTAATGAGGATTTGGTACACATCTTTGTAGTCTGCCCCTTGTACATAAAGGAAAAGAAAGTATGCTTGAATATATTCCTCGACTAGATTATAGAAATGTCAGTAATAGGTGATCCAAACAACTTAAGACGTTATTATTTATCACCAGGGGTGTGCATGCCATAAGATACATTGCAGAAGCTTTGAAAATGATTCAGCAAATAATTTGAGGGAAAGATGAAGCATTCTTATTCTATGTTCAAAGTGGAATAGAACAAATAGGAGAATATAGCAATAACCCACGCCAGGGTAATGGGTAATAACTGGACTCTTACTTACATGGTTGGTGTGGTTTTGGTCGCTTGAGGGGTGAAGCCGAGTGGCTCAAAACAAAGCTTCAACCATGGCGTGTAAAAAATCAACATTACACCCACCAGATGATAGTTATTTAACTGTCTCTCCAATATGACATTATTTAAGAAAAATATAATTACTTTTCTTGAAATAGTAACGTCTACCTCATAATGCCTCACTTGCTGCCCTTCTGCGTGACTTTGTCTGGTGATTTTGGCGGCAGGGCGATTCTGGTGTACTTTCTTTATGCGCATCGTGTCTACCTACAGTACATCAGGCTGTGGGCAAAAGCAACGCAGAAATCAAGTGGGGTCTCTGTTGCTTTTTAAACTGTTTTGCTATGTTAAATGGGTTTAACATAAGGCAGAGACAGCTTTAAAAGCAACAAGAAAATCTCTGTTGCTTTTATAAAGCTGTACTAGCATATGTTAACCCATTTTACAACATGGCGAGACGGACCTGGCTGTGAGGAGAAAGCAAGATCTCCGTTGCTTTTTGCAAACTTTGTCTGCGCTATGTTAAGGGGTCTATCTTAACTTTAAAAAAACAACGGAAATTCTCCGTTAACTTTAAAAGCTGTCTGCGCTATGTTAATAATGAGTTTATTATAGCGGGGCAGTGTAACAGAGATCTTCGTTCTCCGTTGCTGTAAGTTATAGCTGTGGAAAAAGTCTACAAGGCGACGGACCTTTTTCCATTACTATAACTCATTAACGTGCATGCTGACAATCGGCGTGCGTTTTGAAATAATGAAATTAGATTGTATAATGAGCATTGGTATATGAAGCTTTAGGTATTATAAAACCAATTGATGAATATATTTAATAACTGATTTCGTACTATGGTGTTATAACAACATACCAGTGAAAAAAACAGGCACCTGCAAGCAGGTCAGTTATTGATCAGCGCTACAGCAGTAAACAAATATAAAATGAAAACCTAATAAATGACTGAATTAGAACTGACAGAAGAAGATATGGTAATTTACAATGAAACTGATGATATAACTAATTTTGTAAAATAGAGGTTAAGATAATTCAAGAAACTCCTCTTTTTGTCACTCCATGTCAAAAAACTCCTCCATTAAGATAATTTGGCGCAGGTAGATAAGTGGTCACTATTAGTGTTGAGGATGAGATGTAGTGAAAGTGTTCTCTAGCCACTTTATTTGTGGGATGTGTGCAGAAGTTGGGAATGAGGAGAAACGCTAGCCTCCGGCAATTAGTAGCAAGGTGATCACCTTGGACAGGACAAGAACTATTATATCGGGGTATCTCTGACCCACGATGTTGCCTTGACTGATATCTTAGAAATCAGAGGAAAAGATGGAAAAAAGAAATACTTAAAGTTCTGAGTCCATGAAAATGGTAAAAGGTTGTCCAACAGAGCGAATCCTCCTGTGTACTCTGCTACTTGATTGTATCTGAAATATCTTTATATGCGGTTCATTTGAGACAGATTGAATCTGTGAGGAGTCATTCAATGATAATAGAGATACTGTGCTAACAGATGAATATTTTCACTTCTGTGACCTGTAGTCAGATTACAGAAAGAGTCTTAATTAATGGCATTGAAGAGCATCCTTCTAACTGATATTTCAACAAATATCTAATTACATTGGTGTTGTCTTCACCAAATTACAGTTAGTTAGAAGAACATTACATTGGAATACTGTCGGGAGCTCAGTGTGCAGCTTTCTTTTCAGTCTTTTGCATACAGACCTTTGAATCTGAGGCCATATCCCTTTGTATTGATTTTTTGTTGCAATGGGTTCAGTTAGGGAAGAAAAAATTAAGGTGTCTTGTTAACTGTTAACTAACTGTGAAAGATTAAATGTATTCCTTTGGCTGAGTGGTGATTTTCACAAAAAGATACTCACCTGACTAAATATTAGTAAAAAAATGTTTCCCAAAGTCTAAGGCAGGTCCAAAGTCTGTCTCCAAGAATTCCTGAATAGTAATTATGGTATCTTCAAGGCAAACTTGGATGGGAGCTAGAAGGATGCGAGGTAACATGAAACATCAATGTTTTAGGTAATAGCAACTTTGATATTGGGTTTCTCACTGCTGTGAAAATCTGCCATCACATTCTCAGTTTTCTGGAGAATATGCTTTCATTTGGATTTAGTTTAAGACGTGTGGGGAGCGTTACTGATGTTGAAGGGTGAAATAATTTTAGCATAATTTACTCTGAAGCTTTTGTGTAACACTAAAAGATAAAAATGCAGGCATATCTTAACAAACAGATTGATGTTAAGTTGTCAATCTCGCCTTCATTCTTGCTTGTTGATGGGTTCGGAGCGATCCTCGGCTCAGCCACTGCTAAGCTGAGTCACCAGCCGAGGCAGCCCCTCTATCCCATGATGGCGGTGGTACCCCAGGGTCACCGTTTGCCGCTTTGCTGATGAGGGTCACTCCTTTTACCAGCTCCTGTTAGTGGTTGTGCTTTTCTGTTTTGGCCTTTTACCAAGTGGTTTTAACTTGGTTTTAACCCTTTCTGACGAAAATTTTCCTGTCTCATATAATAGTCAGACTTTCACCATCCCTGTTGGGGTGTGTGTGTGTTAACCTGTTATTGACCCTGCTGGTAATTTAATTTAATTTCTTTGGACTGGTGTTGCTTTTATTATTGTGTTTTATCGCCATGTCTAAAGAAAAGTCTCGAGCTTTAAAGTGTGACTCGTGCTGTCAAGATAATACCTGACGAACGGTCACACCTAACTGCTATCTGAGACTCTTCACCTGCAAGGACTCCTGTGCTATATGTATGCATTCCTTCAGCCAGAGAATCCTGCAGGAAAAATAAATTGATTTTTGAGGGGCCTTCTTAAGCGGAGGCTCTCCCGGCTAAGTCACGGCCATCTAAAAGACCTAAGTCTTCCAAGCCACGGCTTCTGTGTCCAGCCTGTGGCCTGTTCGACTCATTCAGAGTCGAGATAAAGCCTCGACTGGGCGATTCTGATTTACCTAAACCGGCACGTTGGCTATCGGTGCGACTCTCAGCCATTCGCCCGATTGGCCGACTCGATCGGTTCCGACACCATGTGGCCCCGGCCGATGTCGCTCAGATGGGCTCCAAGAACTTGCCGCCCATTTGTATTTATTGTCGGCTCGACTGGAGCCGATGCATCAACTTCTAATGGGTGCCGATAAGTTTGTCAGCTCCGACAGTTTCAGTGTTTCATCGGCTCCGACCAGCCGAGGTCACTGGGTCCTTCCGGAGCGACCTGGGCTCGACGCCTCTCCTCTGGGGTGGCGAACCGTAGAACCCGGTCTTCAAGGTCATCCAGGCTTTACTGACCATGATTTGGAGGTGTTGATTACTAAAGTCTGAGCACTGGCCCAAGTATACATAGTCCATCCAGCAGGCGACTATTAGTCCACCATTACCGTTCCTCCTTAAGCTCTACCTCAGGTTTTGGGTTGAGTCTTGAGAATAGTTTCTGCTAGCAGGCTGAATACCCTTTCTGCTCAGCTGACTCTACCATATCCTCCCTCTTCGAGACCCTTCTTGAGGGATTCGGTCAGCTCACAGTGCTCGGGGGGTGAGCAGCATGGGACCCGCCCGTGGGGCCGGCTATGAGCCGACTGGGGCGGGAGCTCACTCCGACTTGCAGCCTGCCCCGAGGCCCACTGCTTTTGGTGTGGGTCACCGGGTTCCTAGTTTAACCCAGATGGGGTTTCCTATGGGACCTTCCAGGAGAACCTTGAGGTGATGAAAAGTGTGCTGACTGGTCTCAGCCGGCGATCTGTTCCCGCCAGCTCCTCCCTCCCTTTGGTGCCTGGTGACTTGTCTGCGCCCTTCTGCGCCAGGACAGGGTCTCGCCTCGGGTTTCCCCACTTTCGAGACCATCTCTTCCCGGGGATTCTCCTGATTTAGCCAGGATCCTCATGGGAGAGAGGACATGTGAAGGCTGCAGTAGACTCCCCGGTCTATCATTTCAGATACTGACTTAGATGAGGTCAGAGGGATCCCAAGATCCCCTCTGAGGATGTCTCCTTCTCAGACATACAGAGCTCCCACAACAGACAGAGGAGGCGGCCCCTTGACCAGTCCCTCTGGGGATGGTCAGCCCTGCCTAAGCGTTTGGATCTCGACCCTCACCTCCTGGGTGTCTCCGCCTTTCCAAGACCCCCTTATGCAGGTGATTGCTCGAAGGCGTGGGCCTCTCCTGACTCTGTGAGGCCACACAGCCTAGGGAGGCGCTACCGAGTTGTAACTGCCCGTCCGGACAAGCAATTCCTTACAAAAGGTGTCCCAGCTGGTGCCTTCGGTGGTGGCGGCTGCCACCAAGAAGGGAACAGATCCTTCCGTGCACAATATCCTCCTAATGAGGACTCTAGGACCATGTGGACAGATGAGTAGTGGGAATGTTTTCTTCCAGCGGGCCTTTGCTATGGATTGGCTGAACTTCACCTTGTCTCATTTCACCGAGACTCCAGGGATATCCTTAAGGGCTTCAGGTGAGATTGTGCAGGACTCCTACAACTGCGAGGCTCAGGAAAAAATTGCTTGGCAACTAGGAACCCTTAACTCATTACCAACTCCTCCACATGCGGCTGATATCATATGCTGCTTGTTGAATTGGGCAGGTACAGGTGTGGGCGGCCCAGCTGGATGGGCTATATGACACAGATCCTTTTAAGGCGTCCTTCACAGAGCTCTCTCCCTTTGATGGGTCAAAGCTTTGTTTGGCCTCAAGTGAAAGGAAGCGTTGACCAGGTGTGAGCAGAATGACAAAACTCTTTCTGCGTGAGGAGTCGTTTTCCACCCTTCTAGACCTTATCCCAAAGGACAGAGGGGTGGCAAGCCTCAGTTCCATAAAATCCCAAGGAGTCGGCGGCAAGTTCACATGGTCGGTTTTACCTAAGGCAGAGGGGCAACAACAGACACGCTCTAGAGGCAGGGGGTCCTAAAACCAGGAAACAGAGGTCTCTCTCTGACCAAGCCACTGGCATCACAGACCCGGCTGTCCCTCCTTGCCAGAGCGGTCAGGAAGACCTCGCTATACCCAGAGCCTGGCATTCTGGTTATCACTTTCAAGACAGATGGGTACAGTCGATCATATCCGAGGGTTACAAAATTCCTTTCGAGGAGAAAGTCCGCTTTCACTCAAATTCCTTCCAGATGTACCACCGGTCTAAAGAAATTACAGGAGTTAAGTCTCAAAACTTCACAAAAGGCCCGAAACAGCCAGTTACAACAGACCATTTCAGGCCGGGATACTCACGGGTTCTTTTTTGGTCCCCAAGAGCGGGAACTGGAGACAGCCGGACCTCGGCAGACCAACAGAGCAGCGAGGGAAGACAAGCTTCGAATGGTCACTCTTCAGTCGATACTGCCCTTCTTGCAGAAGGACAGCACGGTGTGCTCAATAGATCTTCAGGATCGTGCTATCACGCAAAAATTCCCATACGCTCAAGAATTTCTCCCATTTCGGCTGGGGTCAGTCATTTCCAGTTGAGCCCTGCCCTTTGGTCTCACCACAGCCCCAGAGTGTTCACAATGCATGAGTCACGGCTCACCTGAGGCGTCAAGGATTCCAGGGGGTTTTTCTAAACCGAAAAAAAGGTATCCCTTAACCAGGTAAACATTGGTTACAAACGTATTGATCTTGCCATCGAGGAATTCCTGCTTGACAATAGGATTACTAATGAAACATATGAATTTATCAGAGTGGAATTTCCTAAGATGGCTTCTATTATAGGGATACCCAAAATTCATAAGAATATCAACAAACCCCCTTTCAGACCAATAATTTCAGGTTCTAAGTCAAAAACTTATAATTTAGGGGTTACCATTGACAGATGGACTAAGCACGTATACAACAACGTTGAACATCTTACTAAAGATTCTTGGAATTTTTTGAGCAAATTGACCCCCATGATTTGGCACCAAGAGTTGACCTTTATAACCATTGATGTGGTTGATCTCTTCTCCTGCATCCCTAGGGAGAAAGGACTAGATTATTTTTTCAACAGCCTAAAGAGATTTTCAGGGCTGAGTTTTGAGAGAATAAATTTGATAGTTGATATGAGGGGTCTGGTCCTAGACCACAATTACCTTCATTTTCTGGGGGAACTGTTCAAGCAGAGTAAAGGGGTAGCCATGGGTGCATCTTGCGCCCCAGTGTTTGCCAATATGGTGATGCTTGAATGGGAATCGCAGTTTATTTTTCCTAGTGAATATTACAGGTATATAGCACATTACACCAGGTACTTGGACGATCTTTTTGTCCTATGGAATGGACCAGTAGAATTGATACAAGAATTTATTGAGTATTTAAACAATACTACTGATTTTTTAAAGTTCACATATAATATGAAATCTGAAGGCATTGCTTATTTAGATGCATATGTTTATTCCACTGGCACGGAATTTCAATCCAAGATTTTTAGGAAAACAACTTTTTCGAATGATTATTTATTTTATGACAGTTGCCATCCACCACATATTTTTAAAAATGTTTTTAAGGGTCAATGTATACGTGCTGCCCGAATGTCATCATACAAGGAGAATATGGAAAGTGAGTTAAACACAATATATGATATGTTTTCCAATAGAGGGTACCCTGATGATCTGATTAAACCTATTAAGGATTATGTTATGAGAGAATGGGGAAACAAGTTCGTACCCTTATTGGGTAAACCTTTTACCACTAAGGTGAAGAACAAAATACAAGGAGGCTGTATATGTGTACTCACCTACAGTCCCTATATCGATGTATTGAAAGAGATTTTGTTGAAGCATTGGAATCTCTTTACAACTTCGGAAGATATTTGTAAACTTGTAGGATACAAACCGAAATTTGTATACAAAACCTCACAAAACATTAAAAGGATGTTAGAAATGAGAAATAATCATCCTAGGGAGGCAGCAAGAACCAAATACACTAGAAAATGTGGTGCTTGTAAGCAATGTAAGTTCATTAATGAAACTAAGTTAGTAAAGCTGAAGAACATCACAGCCAACTGTTTATATAGTCGGGGGGGGGGGGAATTGCAACACCTCGAGAATAGTTTATATTGCCACTTGTGTAGTATGTGATGCCTATTATACTGGAAAAACGGAGAGGAAACTTAGGACTAGACTATATGAGCATACATACAGGATTAGGAAACAGGATCCCAATAATGCATTAAGTAGACATATTCTAGACAAGGGCATTGAACATTCCTTCCGTTTCAGCATCATAGATTTTATTGACTACACATCTACAATAGGCTATTGGAAATGTCATTTAGCTTTATTAGAAAGCAAATGGCAAATACTTTGTGACGCTACGACCAAGCCTGGTCTAAATGATCACATTAGCATTAAACCCTTCCTGATAATGGATAGTTGAATCCCATTTTTTGGGCACCTTTTATATATACATTTTATATTTTATATATATATTATATATTAGTATTTCTTGTCAGCATAATCTATTTCATTTACTTTTTTACACTTTTTTATACATAATTACATAATATATTTTCATATAATTGTACATTTACTATATTACATATTTATTATTTATTATTATATATATTATTATTGCATTGCATATATACATTATATATTGGTTTCCAACTTTTGAAGTACACAATACAGCACTATTTACATGCCAGTGCATTTTAGACATGTCCTTTACACACTATGTGTATCCCTTGCCATATGGGTCTACATTTGTATTACACACTGTTTTTAACTATTCTAGATTACACCTAGTATATTTGACCAGTATATGTACATATTAGGAGGAAATTTTATCAGGTATATCCTTGCCGTTTTGGTTTTTTAGGCTTTTATATTGTTATCACATTGTTATCATATATATATGTTTTCATTAAGAAAGTATTATGTAGAACGAAACAAGTAGTCGATGTTATTTAGAATGTATTATTAAGAATGCAGAATGCACGATGTAGTTGTTGTCATTGTTTGTAACTATAGTTACTCAATTATTTAACACAACTTGCAATTGGTTAATTAATTCACTTAATTCATTTATTTTGGCGCCCAAGATGCTTTATAATGTTTTACATATGGGGTATTCATGGTTCTGATGAAATCTGTCTGTAGCAGATGAAAGCGCTTAACCATCTCTGTTTTGGAAATTTGTGTTTCGTATCGTTGTGGATTATTAAACCATCTCTGTTTTGGAAATTTGTGTTTCGTATCGTTGTGGATTATTAAATCATTTGGTTTTTAACTGTGTGAGCAGCGTTTTTCTTGGCAACTCTGTCATCCTGTTGCTACCCTTGGTTTACCAGCATTTTTATACGTTCTTTGCTTTTTACAAACTGTTTTGCTATGTTAAATGGGTTTAACATAGCGAGACAGCTTTAAAAAAAGCAACAGAAAATCTCTGTTGCTTTTAGAAAGCTGTCTAGCTATGTTAAACCCATTTAACATAGCGAGACAGTTTTGAAAAAAGCAACAGAGAAAGCAAGATCTCCGTTGCTTTTTACAAACTGTCTCGCTATGTTAAAGGAGTCTGTCATAGTGAGACAACTTTAAAAAAAGCAACGGAGATTCTCCGTTGCTTTTTTTAAAGCTGTCTCGCTATGTTAAATGAGTTTAACATAGCGAGACAGTGTGAAGCAACAGAGATCTTGCGTTCTCCGTTGCTGTAAAAAAAGAGTTATAGTAATGGAAAAAGTCTGGGCGACCGGACCTTTTTCCATTACTATAACTCTGATTTACAACGTGCATGCTGACCAATCAGCGTGCACGTTTTTGAATATTAATGGGGGGTCGTTGTATAATGAGCATTGGTATATGAAGCTTTAGGTATTATAAAACCAATTGATGAATATATTTTAATAACTGATTTCATGCTATGGTGTTATAACAACATACCCAGTGAAAAAAACAGGCAGCACCTGCAAACGGTCAGTTGTGATCAGTGTACTACCTTGGTAAACAAATATAAAATGAAAACCTAATAAATGACTGAATTGAACTGACAGAGAGAAAGATATGGTAATTTACAATGAAACTGATGATATAACTAATTTTGTAAAATAGAGGTTAGATAATTCAAGGAAACTCCTCACTTTTTGTCACTCCATGTCAAAAAACTCCTCCATTAAGATAATTTGCACTTGAGTAGATAAGTGGTCACTATTAAGTGTTGAGGATGAGATGTAGTAGTGTTCTCTAATACTTTATTTGTAAGGATGTGTGCAGAAGTTAGGGCCAATGAGAAGAGCAGCTAGCCTCAGCAATTAGTAGCAAGGTGATCACCTTGGACAGGACAGAGCTATTATATCAGGGTATCTCTGACCCGATGTGCCTTGACTGATATCTTAGAAATCAGAGGAAAAGATGGAAAAAAAGAAGTAAAGTTCTGAGTCCATGAAAATGGTAAGGTGTCCAACAGGCAGATCCTCCTGTGGCATACTCTACTGCCAGTTAATATCCTGAAATATCTTTATATCCAGTTCTGTTCAAGAGACAGATTGAATCTGTGAGGTCATTCAATGATAATGAGAGATACACTGCTAACAGATGAATATTTTCTTCTGCGGCCTGTAGTCAGATTAGAAGAGTCTTAGTGTGGCATTGAAAGAGCATCCTTCTAACTGGTATTTCAACAAATATCTAATTGCATTGGTGTTGTCTTCACCAAATTAGTTAGTTAGAAGAACATTACATTGGAATACTGTCAGGGCTCAGTGTACAGCTTTCTTTTTTCAGTCTTTTGCATACAGACCTTTGAATCTGAGGCCATATCCTTTGTATTGATTTTTTGTTGCAATGGGTTCAGTTAGGGGAAAAAATTAAGGTGTCTTGTTAACTGTTAACTAACTGTGAAAAGATTCAAATGTATTCCTTTGGCTAGGTGTTGAGGATTTTTCACAAAAGATACTCCTTTTGACTAAATGTGTAAAATGTTTCAAAGTCTCTAGGCAGTCCAAAGTCTGTCTCCAAGAATTCCTGAATGTTAATTGTGGTATCTTCAAGCAGAAGCTTGGATGGGGAGCTAGAAGGATGCAAGGTAACATGAAACATCAATGTTTTAGGTAATGCCTTTGTGTGGGTTTCTCCTGCTGTGAAAAGTCTGCCATCACATTCTCAGTTTCTGGGGGGAGATATGCTTTCATTTGGATTTAGTTTAAGACTGTGTGTGGGAACGTTACTGATGTTGAAGGAGTCAGAAATAATTTCTTGTAATTTACTCTGAAGCTTTGTGTAACATAAAGATAAAATGCAGGCATATCTGCTGAAGAAATAGTTGTTTATGACTGCATTGATAATAAGCAGCCATCCAGATAGGGGAAGTTGGTTACATTTTGTTTTTTGAGTTTTGAAAACACTGGAGCTCAGTATTTGGTAAATAATTTTCAGCTGCAGATAGCTGAAATTGCAGCAATGAAAACTGAAATTAACAGAACTCTGTAGTATAAGGTATTTTCATCTTGCATCCTAGTTCTACATTTTAAATTAAAAAATGCAGGTCTCCTGATTTCACAAAATGTTCCTATGCTTTTTAACACTGAGCTCTCTTAGTCATATAAATACATTTTAGGGGTTAGGGTTCCTATTACGTTATCAAAAGATAACATAATCGAACCATCAAAACTTTGAAATGGCTGCATTTCGAAGAGCGCATTGTGGGATCACAGTACAGTGAGGATTGAATATTTGCCCTCTCCTCACTGTAGTGCGATCTCAGAGTTGGAATATATATTTAGCGGGGGGTGTGGGGGGGTGTAGCCCCCCACAATACAAGCTTCGAAATGCTGCCATTTCAAAGTTTTGATGGTTCGATTACGTTATTTTTCGATAACGTAATATGAACTCTAGGGGTTATTATGGATAAATGTGGAAAATACAGTGCTATGTTCATCATTATTATTTGCTGCTCTTGATTTCAGTAAAATTTGTTGAAACAAGAGAAATCGCATATTCTGTAGGCTGGCTTTATTGAAGTATGTAGAAAAACATATTCAGCGCACACTGCAGCCATGTAGGATCACCCCTGTGTAAGATAATTCTGAATTTCTGTGCTTGGGTAAAGGTGTTCAGGTCTGAGGGATCTAACACTGGTCACATCTTTTTTGGGAACCAGAAAGAGTGTGACGTGGAAGCCTGAGCCTACATCTGTGGATGCGACCCTGTGTATTTTTTCTTTAGTAAGAAATGATCCATCAGCTGTAAAAACAAAGTTATTTAATATGACAGAGTAGAAAGATGTGATGACTAGGATACTTATAAGAATTTTGTATGGTATTGCTTTCATCTACCATTTGTAAAACCTACTTGTCTGTAGGCTCATAGGTTCATAGGTGTGTACTAGACTAATGTCCCTGGAGCCTTTACAAACCTAGTCCATAGGATTAGCCTGGCATCGTGCCACCCAACTTTAGTTCCCAGTGCCTCTGTCGAGTAAAGCCACTGGAGTGATCCCTGGGGTGAATTTTCTATTTCCCATCCACTCATCAAGATTTCTTTTGAAGAGGGCCAGCGAGGTGCTCTGCTTGACATGTATGGGAAGTCTATTCCATAGCCTGGGCAATCTCTGGGTTATGAACCTGTCCCTCCAGCATGCTCTGTTGATTGTGGTAATGAGATTGAGGTCTGTGGAGCGTGTGGTGTGGAGGGATTGGGATTTCTTTAGATGCAGCATTTCTAACAGAGCTGGGTCAGACATGGCTTTGTAAGTCAAGCACAGATTCCCTCTAAGTATGCGATACGAGACAGAGAATAGTTGGAGTTTGTTTAATCTGTCTATATAGGACAAATGTTTAAGGCCCAGAATCCTTTTTGTGAGGTACATTTGTGGCCTTTCCAGTTGTTACAGGTATTTAGTGAAGTACATGCCAAATGGGGAATTGTACTCAATGACTGGTCTAATGAGAGAGACAATGACCTCTTTCTTCCTGGATGCAAAACCTTTAGTAATGAGATGTGTCACATAGAAGGGCTTTCTGACCACAGTGGCAATGTGGTGGTCAAAAGAGAGGTTGCTGTCAATCTGTGTTCCCAGATCTCTTATAACGCCTTCTTTGCTCAGTGGACTACCATCGATGTGGTAATTCACGGAAACCAGGTTTTTCCAAAAGGGATGACAACACATGTATTGGAATTGAGCTTAAGGCCATGGTTCTGACACCAGTTGTTGGTCTCAGTGAGGCCTTTCTGTAGGATGTCAACATTACTTGGGGAGTTAATAATAGCTCCCAACTTGCAATCGTCTGTGAACTTTGTCAGCCAGAGTCCCTTCGTGTTGGCCTGGACTTCAGAGAAGTAGGTACCAAACAGGAGAGGACCCAGGACCGAACCCTGTGGGACTCCACTTGTGACTGGTCAGCAGTCTGACTTGGAGTCAGCTACTTTCACACTGTGGGTTCTACCCATGAGCCAGTTTGCAACCCACCTAGTGATATAGAGGTTGATGCCTAACTTAGTGAGTTCTTCTATGATTCCTGAGTGGGGAATGGCATCAAAGGTCTTGGCCAGTTTAAGGTAGGCTGTATTAACCACCTTGCCTTCATCCACAGCTCTGGTGACTGACTCAAAGAAGTTGACCAAGTTGAGCAGGCATGATCTACCCTTCACAAAACCAAACTGTGTGGGATCCAGAGTTTGGAGATTCCCTATATCCTTGTTTATTAGGTCCATGATGATGCGTTCCATAGCTTTGCATATCAGAATCATCAGGCTAATGGGGTGATAGTTCCCAGGGTCTGTAGTTGCTTTAATGTTGTGTAAGTATTTTTATGCAGGTTGTTGTATGTAATTTTTAGGATGAACTCTGACAGTTATTTAATGTTTCTTTTTTTAGTATATTGTTGTGTGATTTTAACTGTGTGATATTTATTATGATAATGTCTTTAAGAACATGGAATTTAATTTATGGTTTGGGGGCGTGGTTATTTGGGGTATAAATGTCATGCTCCTGGTGAATGCTGTACTTTGAAAAAGTCTCTGAATGGTCAGAGATGAAAGTGCTTGTCTTTTTAATGATTTACAGCTTTCCAGTGTATTGGAGTAAATAATCTTTATGCCTATTGTCTTATTTAATAAAAAGTGTTGGTGGAGTCAACTCTCATTGCCGTCTGTGTTCTGAGCCATTCGTTTTACTTTTTTGGTTTGTGTTTTTCTTCAATTTGAATTAGTTTTCCCAGTTAATGGAGGGGTAGTTGAAGTTGCCCAGTATGAGAGTGTTAGGTTGGACCTTAATATTCTCCAGGGTGCTTAGGAACATGGAGTATGAGTCTTGGGACATGGTTGAGGATCTGTTTATTCATAGTTTGAAGGGCTGGGTATAAATCATTATAGAGGAGTCTATAAGAGACTAAGTACAGAGAGAATGTTGTTTTTGTATTTGGAAAACTAAGGGTCATGAGGTTACTGAGCATTTTACTTAGGGATTTCTGAGGGCTCTCAAGTTTGAGCACTTTCATTCCTTTTATTAATGGAACGTCTTCAGAAAACAAAGATAAGTTTAGTTACAGACCTATAAATAGTTACAGTGACCAGTAAAAAGGTTTCAGTGACCAATAAAAAAGTTATGCAAATTATTGGCTACCTATTACAACCACGAAACCGCAGTTGTGAGAACATGGAAATGTCAACACATATTGAGCAAACCACGAAAATACCGAACGCCCTGAAGTGTGAAATTCGAAATGTTGAATCGTCATAGTTGACCCTTGTCTGGTATAGCTCCTTAAGGTAAGTGTGCAATAGTTATGGACCTTAGGGTTAGGGTGCAAGTTATGGTAAGTGCATACATATTAATATATGTAAGCTTTAGTTTAGGGTTAGACGGAGGGTTTTGTATGTGGATTATTTATTTTGTTTGGGCATAGCTCCTTAATGTAGTTGTGCAATAGTTATGGACCTTAGGGTTAGGGTGCGGGCTAAGGTAAGTGCATACATAGTAACATATGTAAGCTTTAGTTTAGGGTTAGAAGTAGGGTTTTGTTAAGTGTATGTATGTATGTGGATTATTTATTTTGTTTAGGTAGGTAGTACGTAGCAGGTGGTGGGGTTGGCCAACTCTGCCGTTTCGACATTTTGAATTTCGTGGTTCAGGATGTTCGGTGTTTTCGCAGTTCACTCAATATGTGTCGATGTTTCTGTATTCACATATGTGAGGTTTTGCGGTTATAATATAGACCCCAAATTATTTAACATAGTATTTACCAAGGCTGAAAAATAGGTGGTGCTGTTTCTTACTTACTTAAGAGCTTACTTCTTACTTACTGCATCCTTACTTCATGAAATCTAATGTAGTAAAGGGGCAGTTAGTTAGGCTTTCATGCATCATCAGCGATGACAACATCTTCCTAGATGAATACTTTTTCCTGCTTGATCTTTTCAGGGAAAGAGGTTATTAACCTCCCTGCTCAACAAGATCCACACAGAAATCTGCAATGCCAGAGCTACCAAATTTAAACCCATTTTTAAGCACGGCTTCCTGACTGAACCCCATGGAAAGCCCAAGACAGACATCATCCTGAACTTCCCCATTCCTATCAGCCTAAACATGTCCCATATCAGGAATATCATCAATAAACCTGGTGCATCATCCAAAATGATCAGAAGCTGCATCATACCATAGGAGACAAGCCCACCTTCAGCTATAACCAAACCAGAACCCTAAAATCCATTTTCCAAAAATCAGAGAATTTTGTACTGGATCCCCCTGATGGAAACAATTCCCTCCCTGCTCTGATGTAGCCCTGTGGTAACTGCATGGTCTACAAACATATACTCACTTGCTGTGAGTACATTTTCCCCCACAACAAAACCAGAATTAAAATCGCCGAGAATTTCAACTGCAGTACCAACTCTGTTGTTTATGCTGTGATTTTCCCGACCTGCAGCAGTTTGTACATTGGTAAAACTGCCAGAAGACTAGCAGACAGAGCCACGAACATCTGCTAGCCATCAAACACTGGAGCCCCTCCAATGCGCTAGTGACGCATAGCACAAAATGCCACATATGTGGAGGTACTCACACATAATTTACTCAAACCTCCAAGACCTCCTAAAAACATCTCTCAGTTGTGCCACATACACTCAAAAAAGACAGCACCTCACACAACACATAACTCTGAAAATCATAGTAGCCCCTCTTCCAAGCCCTTAAAGCAACACACCACACAGCCAAACTTTGTTGTTATTGGGGATTCCATTGTAAGACATACTGATGTCCCCCTTACCAGGCTAAACAAGGAGAAAATCACAGTGAGCTGTCTGCCTGTAGCTAGGATTCACCCGGTCATTAAACCACAAGTGCCAGTATGGCCTAAGATGTACCACTCTGGATTATATGAAGATAGACATGATGGAGCTCTCTGAATATGTGTCCCAGACGGGTATGAATCTAGCCTTGAGTAGCATCCTACCTTCACCAATGATGATACCACAGTACCAGCAAAAAATTATTGACTTCAACAGTTGGCCTAATTTCTGGTGTCATAACTAGGGGAGCCAATATCTGCCAGCCTGGGGAGACATGATCAACAAACTATGATGCTTTGCCAGAGATGGTTTGCACTTTTCATCACCTGGCTTCCAGATACTGGCAAAAACGTTATCTTTCCTTATAGTGCCATCTTTTAGGTCTTGCCAAGTTGTTAAACCCTCCAACATAACAAAAACTACCCACCACTGTGTAAAGGCACTGCTGCTTAGTGATAGGAGTTTAAATAAAAAGCTGCACTCCCTGTATGAACACCTCACCTTGGAAAATGCAGTCATAAGTGCAGTGCCAGTCATGGAAACATGGCTCAGAACCATGGAAAGCACTCCTGCTATCAAAGGCTACAATGCCTTTCATACTTTTCGATAACACTCAGCTCCGGCTAAAACAAAGGGAGGAGGTGTCTCAGTGTTTATATATAACAAGTTCACTGCTAGACTGGTCCAACAATGTGACTTGCTTCAGCTGCTCCATGCCCATCTAGCCATAGAGGTGACTCCCTATCATATCCTTGCTAGCTTCAGATCCCCTAACATGAGTGTGGAAAATCACATCTCCTACCTAAACCTATTGGAGCCTCTTCAGCCTAACACCATACTTATGGGTGTCTTCAACAACTCCTACATAAATTGGGAGACTTATACAATCCATAATTCACTTGCTCAGAGGTTGGAGCAACTAGTTAGCTCCTCAACCAGAGGTACAGATATCCTACACCTAGTACTCATGGACATGGGGGGGGGGGTGCTGCTCTCTCCTCAGTATTAACTCCTCCCTGTTAAAATCTGACCACAAAATAATCTCTTTTAGTATTAAAACTAATGTCGAACTTCTATCAAACTCCAAACCTGTTAAGAGCTTTGCTAAGGATAATTACCTCAAACCAAGTGACAGCTTATTAAACTTTTAAGTCTATCCAAGCCTGGATGACACTGAGGCCTACTCTGAGCTGTACACAAAAAGTACTGTACAACTGCATTCATTGCTGCATAGAGGAGGCAGTACCTCTCCAAGCCAAACCTATGATTACTGGCAAAAATACAACACCCTGGTGGACCCATAGCATACATAGGCTTTTCAACAAAAGGAAATAATCCTCTCCAAAGTCAAGAAGGAATAGATAAAACATTGCAAAAATACACACGAGTCTAAACAAACAAATTAGAGAGTTGATCAAATCTGCCAAAGCAAACTATGTGGCAAAGATAGCCTCTCAGGTGAATGATAACCATAATGCTTTTTTTAATTATGTTTGCAACCTCAGGGGAAATGCTCAACAGTGTGCCGAGTTAATCATGAATGGCAACACTTACACCCAGCCTGAAACTATAGCGAACCAGTTCAGTTTAAGCTTATCTTCCTCATCACCTCCTACCAAACCCAAAGAAATACCTGCAACCATTCCTACTGATCATTACGAGGGAACAGGTCCTTCCTGTGCTTGCTAAAACCAAAACCCAGCTTCCATGGGCCCCAACTACATTCCAGGATGCTTCTTAAATAGCTTAAAATAGACTATATCAGGGCCACTAAAGCCCCTTTTAACCACAGCTTCCAGACAGGCTTTGTTGCAGAGGAATGGAGGACTGCAACAGTCATCCCTGTACACAAGAGGATCCATCAACTGACACAGGGAACTACAGACCCGTATGCTTTGTCAGTCTTATCTACAAGACACTGGAGAGAATTATCATGGATCTCATCAATAATAACATAGGAACTCTCCAAACACTGGACCAGACACTGGTGGACTTCTTCAAGAAAGTGACCAGGGCCATGGATGATGGTAAAACGGTACATACTGCTTATGTAGACCTGGCCAAAGCTTTCCTTACTGAGTTAAGGATAAACCCCCTACATCATCAGATAGGTAGCAAACTGGATCACTGACAGGACACATTGTCAATATAGATGAATCTACTTCCAATACGAAACCTGTTACTAGTGGTGTCCCACAGGGCTCATTGTTGGAACCTCCTCCTGTTTCTCTTGAAGTGAAGGCCAATGTTGGGAGCATCTGTCTCACCAAGTTCACTGACAACTGTAAGCTGGGAACAATCACTGAATCCCCATACAATGCTGACATCCTACCAACAGGCCTAAAAATGACAAGCAACTGGTGCCAAAACTATGGTCTGAGACTAAATGCTAAAAAAATGTGTAATAATACCATTCAATAAATCAGATATTCCTGCAAATTATAATATTGATAGCACACCCCTAAATGTAGACCCAGTGGTGAGGGATCTAGGATGACAGATAGGCAGTAGCGTAAACTTTTACCACCAGGTAGCTTTGGTAGTGAGGAAATCCTTCTGTATGGCTCAACTTATAAGTAAAGTCATGACATCAAGATCAAAGGAAGTCATAGTGCCATTGTTCTCAGCCCTCATCAGGCCCATAATTGAGTACAGTGCTCCCTTCTGCATGTACCTAACCAGGTACGTACACCAACTGGAGCAGCGTAAGACATGTCTTATGCAGACTGACAAATAGACCTATTCCTTTACTCTGTCTCATATCATTTATTGATAGGTGACTTATGCCTGACCTACAAAGCATTCCCTGATCCAGCCCTGATGAAAATGTTACATATTTACAAGAAAAATTATATGAGGGTTATGAGTTCCATGGACCTGAACCTTATTTGTGTCTCTAAAAAGAGCTTGCTTAAGAGACAGATTTGTATCCCAAAGACTAAATTGGCTATGAAATAAACTTCCCATCTTTGCAAAACAAAGCCCATCCCTCACTCTTTTCAAAAAGAATTTAGCTAAATGGATGGGAAACCATAAGTGTACTCCCAGGGTACTGCCCATATCCCTTATGGCAGAGGCAGTCTGTAAAATGACTCAGATCTGACAAAGATCCACTACCCTGATACTACCCCATCCCATATCTGGGGAATTAAGATAGAACATTGTCATATCCTGGGTATTATTGGCTAGGGTTGTAAAGGCTGTTGTGCTATTAGCCTAGTTTATGAACCTATGAACCTTTGAACCTATAAACAACTATTGAAGTGGGAGTGCAAGTCAAAGGAATAGGCAGTGGCTTTACCAATGGGATCAGCTGGATTAACATTACAGCAGAATTTATTTAAGTCATAAAACTGAAGAAGGTTTGGTTTTGAGAAGTCGCTAAATGCAGAGGTAGTTGTAGGGATGGTACCTCTAGTTTTAAAGGAAACAATCACTAATTTATGGTCAGATTTAACTAGGAAAGATAATATGTATAAAGGTGTGCAGAAAAGTGGCCATATTTGTGAAGACAAGATCTTGGGTACTTAGTCCCACAGAAGAATGGGTAACTATATGTTAGCCATTTATAATGTCAAGGATGTCAGTCACTTTATTTATGGATAGTTGAAGTTCCCCAGTAGAATGGTATTGCTAGGTTTACTGAGATTTGCAGTTGTTAAGATAGCCATTGTACTCAATAGGGGTCAAAATAGGTGTTGTATACCTAGCTGTGAAGAGGTACTTGATCTTTTTGGGGGTGTTTTGGACAATTAGAAATTCTGTGTTCTGAGGCATCAGTTTTGAGTTAGTGATGTCCTTGACAAATACTGGTAAATATGAACAATTGCAGTTTTCTAATTTGCGGTTTTCAATTTGTTGATTTACAAATTATTTAAGCCTACTACTTTTATTGATGTTGAACTATACTTCATTTTCTTAGTGCATTGTTTAGTTTTTGAAGAGACTGTTTTAGATTGTAAGTAACCTTATTTCGCATCTGTAAAACAGGAAGCTCTAAATGTTTGTCTTTCCTTTTAGGATCATAGGAGGTTACTAGGTTAATGACCTTAGGGCCCTTACAAGCCTAGCCAAGTTTTACCCTTATTTCTACAATACCCCTGTCCAAGAGGGACATAGGTGGAACCACTGGGGTGAACTTACAGTTACCCATCCAATCGTCCAGACCACGTTTGAAGAGGGCCAATGAGATGCTCTGCTTGACATGAAACGGGAGTCTTATGTTCCAAAGGTGGGGTAACCTCTGGGATAAAAATCTGTCCCTCCAGCAGGTTCTATTAATGTCACATACCAGGTTAAGGCCATTAGAGCGAGTAATTGTACCATTTGACTTATGGATATGCAGCATTTCCAATAAAGCAGGGTAAAAGACTGCCTTATATACAAGGCAGAGATTGCCTCTGAACAGTCTGTATGAAACAAATAAAGTGACGATTTCAGATGGTCCTCATAAGACAGATGCTGAAGACCTTGAATTTTCCTTGTGAGGAACTTTTGTGGTCTCTCCAGTTGTTGCAAGTGCTTGGAAAGGTATATACCAAAAGGGGCATTGTACTCAATTACTGGCCTGATGAGGGAAGAATATAACTTCTTTTTTTCTGGAGGCAATACCCTTACTTATGAGATGAGCAATATAGAATGCCCTTCTTTCCACTGTGGAGACATGGTGATCAAAGGTAAGGTTGCTGTCAACCTGTGTGCCCAGTTCTCTCACCACTGAGTGCATATTTAGGGTGTTGTTATTGATGTGGTAGTTAGCAAGAACATCACTCTTACAAAAAAGGATGATAATACATTTTTTGCTTTGAGTTTAAGGCCATGACTTTGGCACCAGTCATTTGTTTGTGTAAGACCCTGTTGTAGAATGTTGACATAATTTGGAAATTCTATAACCGCTCCCAGTTTGCAGTCATCAGCAAAGTCAGCCACAGACCATTAGTTTTAGCTTGTACTTTAGAGAAATAGTTTCTAGACAGTAGAGGTCCCAGGACTGATACCTGTTGAACACCACTGATTACAGGTCTGCTGTTGGAGGTGGATTCCCCTATTTTGACTATATGGTTCTAACAGTGAGCCAGTTAGTGACCCATCTAATGATATACTGGTTGATACCTAGCTGGGTGAGTTTGTCAATTATGCCTGAGTGGGGGATAGTGTCAAAAGCCTTGGCTAAGTCTAGGTAGGCTGCGTGCACAGATTTGCCATCATCAAGGGCCTTGGTGACTGTCTCGAAGAAGTTCACCAGGTTTAACAGGCAGGATCTCCCTTTGACAAATCCAAATTGAGTAGGGTCAAGTGTGTGTAGGTTACCAATGTCTTTGTTGATAAGGTCCATGATGATTCTCTCCATGGCCTTGCAGATAAGGCTAGTCAGCTTAATAGGTCTATAGTTCCCAGGGTCAGTGGAAGCACCACCTTTGTACAAGGGGATAACGGCAGACTTTTTCCATTCAGCTGGGACAAAGCCAGTGCTTAGACTGTGATTGAAAAAAGTACCCAATGTTATTGATAATTCTTGTTTGAGCCCATGTAGGACGCAGCCTGGGATGTTATCAGGTCCCATGGATGCTGTGTTTTTGACTTTAGAGAGGGTGTTCACAACATGCTCTTTAGCAATACAGGGTAGATGACAGGTGGTGGGGATGTCTTGGGGTAAGTATGGCTGGGAAGGGGGAGTGAAGTTTTCAGAGAACCTGTTGACTAACAGGTTAGCAATGTCCACAAGCTCAGTATCTGTGGTATCATTAACTACCAGTTTGGCACAAATCTGAGCCTTTCTTTTTAGGTTACGGATGCAACTAAATAACGTCTTATGGTTGTCCTTAGTTGAGAAAGCTAATTTGGATTCATAGTTAGCTTTGGAGGACTTCACAAGAAGTCTTATTTGCTGGGATGTTATCAGGTCCCATGGATGCTGTGTTTTTGACTTTAGAGACGGTGTTCACAACATGCTCTTTAGCGATACAGGGTAGACGACAGGTGGTGGGGAAGTCTTGGGGTAAGTGTGGCGGGGAAGGGGGAGTGAAGTTTTCAGAGAACCTGTTGCCTAACAGATTAGCAATGTCCACAAGCACAGTATATGTGGTATCATTAACTACCAGTTTGTCACAAATCTGAGCCTTTCTTTTTAGGTTACGGATGCAACTAAACAACGTCTTATGGTTTTCCTTAGTTGAGAAAGCTAATTTGGATTCATAGTTAGCTTTGGAGGACTTCACAAGGAGTCTTATTTGCTTGTTTAAGCTGAGGAGGGAGTGTTTCCAGTTTGTGGCTCACTCCCTCTTACTCTTAGACAGCAATTTCTTCCTTTTATTGTAAAGCCCCTTAATGGCAGTTGTCCACCAGGCAGGTTTGCTCTTCCTTGAGTAGCTTGTTTTAGTCCTGTCAGGAACAGCTGTGTCAATGCAGTTGCTTATGTGTTTGTATAGAGCATTTGTGTAGAACTTGACATAGCTGCAATTCCATCTGAGGGAGGAGGTACAGTGAAGTTATTTATGCCATCCTACAAGAGGTTATAATCGGTTTTGGAGAAGTTTTTTAATTTAGTTTGTGCTATGGGGGGTCAGGTCTGATAGTAACTTTGATTAACATTAATTTGTGGTCAGATCACACCAGAGAAGACCTCACAATGAGGGTGCTACAGTGGTCCCCCGTATTAGTAATTACCAGATCCAGGATGTTGGCACTCCCTGTTTGGGGGTGTCAACTAGCTGGTCCAGGGCATTAGAGTTAATGAAGTCGAGGAACCTTTGGGCAAGTGAGCTTCTGGATGAATAATTTCCCCAGTCAATGGATGGGTAGTTAAAGTCGCCCAAAACCATAGTGTTCGGATGTATCTTGATAAAATCAAGTAGATCCAAATAGGCAAAGTGGGTGTCCTGATTTATGGAGGGGTCCTGTAGCTGGCAATGACTTGAATAGGTGCCCTATCAATAGTTAATTGCATCTGAAGTATCTCTAGGAAATCATGCCGTCTAACCAATCTGTGCATGCTGACAACCAGCACACTGTCATATGCACTAATTGGTGTGTGAGAGAGCATGGATTTGAGGATGTTCTTCATGTTTCACTTTTTGCAGTCATTCCATTTGGGTTATCTGCTTGCAGGTAGCCCTCAGTCGGCCTGATTATCAAAGTCTTGGGTCCTGCATCGGTTGCTGTCTCATCTGCCATGATGTCAGGTAGTCAGGCGTATAAAGCATGCAGCCAATGCCATTTTATCAGTCTTTCTTGCTGTGCGATGCCCGAAGCAGAAGCAGGTCGCAAGTGCCAGTGAGCTGACTCTTGAAATTTTCGTTTTCGAGTTTTAGATCCGAAGTCTTTAACTAAGCTAAGTACTCCATTGGGAATCATTTTTCTTGCTCTAAACCAATGTCAGTATATGTTAACAAATGTATTTCTTGTGGAAAGCAAATACCTCATAAAGATTTTTATTCGTACTACATTCCTTGCTTAGGCCCAGACCATGACGCACCTCGCTGTCGGTTTTGTGCCTTATTCAAACCTCGTACTATTCGTCGTTAGTTCATTTACGCATCTAAATATTTTGGTACTCGGTTCAATTATCCAGAAATGGCTTTGGTAATCCATCCGACTACCGACATTCTTAAAAAATGCAAAGATAAAGACAGAGACAGACCGCATAGGTCCAAAGATGCCGACGACGCTTCTCCTAAGCTAATCGCCAGTTTGCCGGTACTCAGTGAGGCCCTTTCACAGCCCCTGATATCCACTACTTCAGATTCGCAGGCCTCTACTTTGACCTATTCGGAATCCAGTATGCCGTGAGATACTTCTTTAACTGTGGAACCTGCAGATGTCTCTACCTTGTATGGGTCCGGAGCCGCTGTGCAGGCACCGACTTCTGAGGGTGTATTCAGGCCTACTGATTTGCATATTAAATCGACCACATCTTCTTCTTCAAGGCCTAAAACTCGATCCATGCCTAGAAAACCGATGCCCAGACCACATGGTCAGGCCCCTATGCCTAAAAAACAAATAATAAGAATGGCTGAAGACCTTATTACTCTAATCAGGGGAAGCCACCCTTCCCCCTCTAGAAACCTAGGACTGATTTTCCTTCTGATTCTTCTGATCAGGATTCTGAAATTTCTGCTTTAGCTGATGACCAGGATTTGCCCTTATCTACCTATGAGGATTCTGATGCAGAGGACTCCATTCCCTCTGCTTCTCCTCCAGATGATTTTTCTTTTGGTGAAACCTTGCATACTCTTAGGGAGAATTTCCGCTGGGAAAGCCAGGATTACTCTGACTCCAAAAAGAGGCTTAGGGAATTCTTACTCCTGCCTCAACAAAGGCCTTTAGCTATCCCTCCTGTACTGGACATTGTAGATGATTCCTTTTCGGAATCTAGCCTGGCCCCTGACTCTTCACCTCCTGCTCCCAGAAAACCTGATAGGTATTATGATTCCTTTTCGGAATCTAGCCTGGCCCCTGACTCTTCACCTCCTGCTCCCAGAAAACCTGATAGGTATTACGGGGTACCTGACTCTCACAAGTTCCTCTTTAAACATCCTACTGCAGATCCTGAGACCATTTCACATGGACCCAAGGGCATTAAGGCTACAACTGCCAAAAATCCTACCCCCTCTGATAGAGATTCTAGGGTGCTGGATAGAGTGGGTAAGAAGTTATACACTTATGCAGCCATGGCCATCAGGGCCTTAAACTGCCAGTTTCGTATGTTAAAGTATCAGCAGCATATAATTGGATTGCTTAAACAGAAAATGAAGTTGATTCCTGACTGTGCTGAAAATAAAGATTTACGGGATTTAATACATTCTGCTGAACAAGTTGGAAAACATACTTTGCAATGTGGTTTTGATTCATTAGAGGCATCCTGCAGGGCTGCTGTCACTGGGTCTGTACTTAGAAGGCATGCTTGGCTAAAGGAGCAATCTTTGCCAGCTCATGTTAAAGCTAAATTACTGGATGCTCACTTAAATCAAGACCACCTGTTTGGCAACAGAGCAGAAGAAGTACTTAAAAAGATGGAGGAAAAAGCTAAATCTATGCAAACTGTTAAAGATTTCCTGCAAGTACAGCCTCCCAGGTTTAGTAGGCATTGGCCCTATAAGAATTGGTCCTTTCCTGCCTCTTCCAGGCCTCCTCAGTCCAAACCCAGAACCAGCAGAACACCCAGGTGTCAATCCCATGGTACTCACAGGCCTAAGTAGTGGGGGGCTCCCACTTCCAAAGCAGGTAGTAGTAAGTCTCCCCCCATGGAAAATTGTCTCAATGACTTAACTTTAAACCTTCTAAGCTGTGCTCAACTGACTGTTCCTTTAGGGGGAAAGATTGCCCTGCATGCAAAAAATTGGGAACTCATTACCCAGGACAAATGGGTTTTAAATATAGTTTCCCAAGGATACAGATTCCACTTCCACTCCTTACCAACCCCAAATGGTTGGCCAGACCTACCCCCAAATCAGTGGGGAGAGGCTCAAAAGCAGGTTCTCTTTCTTTTAATCATCAGAGCTATTCAACCTGTCCCAGAAGAAGAATAGGGGCAAGGTTTCTACTCAAGACTTTTCCTAGTACCCAGAAAAGACAATTCCTGGCATCCTATCCACAACCTGTCTATCTTACAATATTTTTGGAAATCCCAAAATTCAAGATGCTAATTCTTCATCAGCTACTTCCCATGCTAGGCAAAGATGCCTGGTTGGCAACACTGGATTTAAAGGAAGCCTACCTGCGCATCCCAATAATGGAATCTTGCAGAAGATACCTACGCTTCAGAGAAGGCTACATGCACTATCAGTTCTCTGCACTGCCCTTTGGCTTATCTCCTGTGCCCAGGGTATTCACAAAGTGCCTAGCTCTAGTCATTGCTTTTTGCAGGCAAAGAAATATTCAAATATACCCATACCTGAATGATTGTCTAATTCAGGCAGAAAGCCAGGACATACTATTATATCATCTGGCATTTGTAAAGAAATTGCTGACGTCTCTGGGGTACACCATAAACGAAAATAAATCACATCTTGCACCTACCAACAAATTGTATTCCTGGGAGCAAGCTTGAATACAACTTCCCAGAAGGCCTACCTAACACAAGAGAAACAAGATCATTTGACAGTCTACTTCAAACTACCGGCCACATAGACCCAGCTATCTGCAAGGAAAGTACTGCAAGCCCTGGGGTTCATGGCCTCTTGCATTCTACTAATTCCATATGCAAGACTGCATATGAGGAAACTACAGCGGTATCTAAAAAGCCTATGGTGTCAACATTCTCAGGATCTAGAATCAATGATTCCTATCATACCTTGTCTGTAGATAGAGTTCCTTTGGTGGGCAGAGGCCTGCCTCCAAAACAAGAGACTGCCATTCACTCTACCCCCTGCCTCCCAAACCCTAACAACAGATGCATCAGACTATGCATGGGGGGCTCACTTGGCAGGGCAGTGCATTCAGGGCAATTGGAACCCAAATCAAATGCACCTGCATATCAATCAAAAAGAAAAGTTAGCTGTACAGAATGCTCTGGCAGCCTTCAAGGACCACATTCTTCCAGGACAATTATTGTTAAAGACGGACAACACCACTGTTATGTGGTACATAAACAAGCAGGGGGGAACCCACTCATACCCTGTCTGCAGACTAGCCATGGCTCTGTGGAACACAGCCTTGAGCTACCAAGTGCACCTACAGGCTCAATTCCTGCCAGGAAAGCTAAATACACTGGCAGACTACCTAAGCAGAAATCTCATGGACCCACACGAGTGGAAACTGGAACCATAGATATTCAACATGTTGAGAAACAAATGGGGGGAGCCCAGAGATAGACCTGTTTGCCTCCCCCCAGAACTACCAATTGGACAAATTCTGCAAAAGGACTCCCCACAAACAAGCTTAGAAAGTGGATGCCCTGTCCTTCACTTCAGTTTATGCCTTTCGCCCTCTGCCTCTCCTCTCCAAGGTACTACTAAAGATCAAACAGGAAAAACCGAGGACAATACTGATTGTACCAGACTGGCCACCTCAACACTGGTACCCCCTCTTGTGCTGTGTGTCACTGCTGGCACCATGGCACCTGCCTCAGACCCCTGCCCTGCAGTCCCAGCAGGAGAGCCAAATTCTGCACCCACAGCTTCAAACCCTGAACTTGGCAGCCTGGCTAATTACCTGATCTCTCCGTTACCATCCCTCAGTAAGCAGGTGATGGATGTCATTCTGGATGCAAGGAGGCCTAGTACTAGAAAATCATATGCTGAAAAATAGAAAATATTCTATTCCTGGAGCCAAACTCACAGGATGAGCACAGCAGTGCCCAATTTACCCCATATTCTTCAATACTTAACTGAGATGCTTCACAAGAGCATTTCCTTTTCCTCCATCAAAATTCATGCCTCAGCCATTTCAGCTCATTACAACACAGAACCACCCCACTTCTCTCATACACTGCTGAAGCAATTCCTCAGAGGGGCCAAAAATTTAAGACCACCCAGGAGAGCCCCTACTTCAGCCTGGGACCTTAACTTTGTATTGGAAAAGCTCACTCTACCTCCCTTTGAGCCAGCTGCAAATGCAGAGTTGAAATTCCTTTCTTGGAAAACAGCCTTCCTTCTAGCCATCGCTTCAGCAAGAAGGGTGTCTGAATTACAGGCCCTCATGGCAGTGGAGCCTTTCATCATCTTTCATGCTGACAGGGTGTCCCTCAGGACCAATCCCTCCTTCATGCCCAAGGTAGTATCCAGTGTGGCCCTTAACCAGTCCATTGATTTGCCAACCTTCTTTTCTAATCCACAGAACAAAGGGGAATGAATACTGCACTCCCTGGCCTTGCACAGACAACTTAGATTTTACTTGGACAGGACTAAGTCTCTCAGGAAATCTGAACAGCTGCTGGTTGTATTTGCTGCAGGGGCAGAGGGGAAGACCATTTCTAAGCAAACCATTTCTAAGTGGATATGCCATTGCATTCATTTCTGCTATAAGCACCATGGAAAACCTACCCCACAGGGGATAAGACCTCATTCCACCAGGGCTGCATCTACCTCTACAGCCTTTCTCAGAGGTGTCCTTACCAGGGACATCTTAGAAGCTGCTACCTGGAGTTCTGTACATACCTTCACCAAGCATTACCACTTGCCAATTTTTTCTAAATCTAGAGCTGGCTTTGTCACTGCAATCTTGCAGGGCCTTATAGCTGGTTCTAATGCTATATAATTGCCTCCTCCCATTCTTAGCTTTGGGAATCTACCCAAATGTGATGACTGCAACAGTGAAATACGAAGAACATAGTACAGTTGTGTACACTTACCATAAATGTAGATGTTCAAGTGTATTCACTGTTGCAGTCATGGTTAACCTCCCTCCAGCCCCCTGACTTCTATTGAATATACCTCTATTCTTGTCTACTATGCCTAAAGCTTTCTGGTGTATTTGCTTTTTGTTGGAGGTATAACCTTGTATATAATTGCTTCCCATTATGGCGGCACCTGACATCTGGGGCAAGAAAAACTGATAAAATGGCATCGGCTGCATGCTTTATGACTACCTGACGTCATGGAAGATGAGACAGCAACTGATGCAGGACACAAGACTTTGATAATCAGGCTGACTGAAGGCTACCTGCAAGCAGATAACCCAAATGTGATGACTGCAACAGTGAATACACTCAAACATCTACATTTATGGTAAGTGTACACAACTGTACTTTCTTAATATAGTTGTGTCTCTCGCATGTTGAGTTTGTGTGGTTTAGGAGCAGAGGCTTGTTGGTGAACAGGAGGCATTACTACACTGTCTCAGGATGCCTATGTTGTCCAAGCTGGCTGGAGAAACTGTGGGAAATTGTGCATCCATAGGTAAATTTATATGGTCAAGAAGAGAGGTTGCAATTAAGAGTGGCTAGTGGGTGAGAGATGTGTTGGAACCTCTGAGGCTAGGCTTAGTGTTCTACCTGACAGTAGAGCTGAGCAATGAAAAACATCTGGAGAACCACAAACAAAGTGCTAAGGAAAGATTTAACAAGCAAATCTTTCAGCATCTCAGTGCATAGCTGGTTTTAGTGCTCAAGTGATACAAGGCAGTCTAGATTCTATAAGACTGAATCTAGCAAATGCTAAGTGCAGAGGTATCTGAAATTTAAAGTGCTTAAAATCACAGTCAGAACAGCAAAAAAAAAATGTAAAGCAGCAATTCGGTAGAACAATGTTCTCAGTGTAATCAGGCTACTAACAAGCAGTAATAAAAGAAGTGGTATAAATGCAATTGAACACTTTTAAGAACAGGAGCAAAAGCAGAATAAAGTGTTAAAGTAGGAAAGGCACAGTATAAGTACAGTAAAACACAGTAAAAGCAGCTGAATAGAGTGTAAAATTATTTTTCAAGATTAAGAGCTAAGGGGGTGGGCCTTGCAAATAGTCTCACTGTACTCGGTATAAAGAGCTGATGCAATGAAACTGGGAGGAGTGTCCAATAAGAAATTTATAATAAGAGGTGGGCAAAGCCAAAACCATCAAGTTATAAGAACACAACAACAATAGGGCAGGCGGTTATTTTCATATAACCAGTTTAATTTATAGCTAAACATCTAGAAACAGGCTTAAGGCAGAAAAAAAACACTCATTTTATGTGTGTGCATCATTTCTTAATAGAAGTAAGTGTGAAGTGATTGCTTCTAAACGAACTGCAAGTTTGCTTGAAAATTGAACTGCTTACACGGGTAAGCTAAATTAATGGATAAATGGTAGTCTGTTATCTTAACCACGCACTGACTTGTCACATGACTAGTTAGCTAAGCAGGTCATACTGGACTATTTTTGGGTTGAAAGATCTAGCTAGGAACTTATATATTTAGATTACAACTAGTATCAGCATTCACCCACTTTTTCTCATTTTGTACATGGGTTGGATTGTCATATCAACAGCGACCATAGCGTAGAGCCAATGTAGAAAAAAACTGGAAAAGAATAGAGCAGCAGGAATAGAAAAGGATTGGCCGAGTCAGAAGAGCTGGAGAAAGATGGGTGATGTTTTGACCATGTGTGGCTATGGTTGGGCTGAGAAATGTTTGAGGTGATGAGGAAACTTAGGGGCTACAGTTGAATACTGGAGAATAAAACTGGACTATGGGTATTATAACTAGTTGTGAACTGACTAGTAAAGCAAGAAAGGGCAGGACAGAACTGAAGTTAGGGGGACAGGAGATCAATGGATAACATGGGTGGGAAAAGGAATAGGGAGAAAATAGAGTTGTAACTAGGGGTGGGTGGAGTGGGTAGCTGTTGCTTGCACAAGATGTTAGAGATTGTGGTCAGCAGGCACCAGTGGTGTGTGTCTGGTACTGGCATTTCAGATACTGCACTTGTAGTCATTACTGAAGCACAGAGCATGGTCATTTGACTATAATAAGCTCATTGTTACATTTATAACACTCTTATTACACTTTCAGAATACAGTTTTTTTTTATTTTTATTGGTCTTTGTCTTAGATTTTTTTTTCTTTTTGATGAACTTTGAGTTGAGGAGGATGCCAGTTTGTGGAACTGCAAAAGGCATCAGATGACCAAGCTACTGATCTAAGTGAGGAAGAACAAAAGGAATACATGCTGGAAAAAAATATTCAAACAGCAGTGACAGATGACAAGCTGTGAGTGGCTATGGACAAGGCTGTATCACAAGGAGAACAGGAGGAAAGGGGGCAGGGATATAAATTCATACAGGAGCAGTGGGAAGAGCTTGTAGAAAGTGTGTGGGAGGGATGGGAATGGGATCAGCTACATCTCAGAGGCAAGAGCAGTGAGGAGGAAAAGGGGAGTGGACTGGAGTTAGATGTGATGCAGATAGGAAGTACTTAGGAATAAATGAGGAAGTGAACAAACTAATGTAGGAAGAGAGATAAAAGTGATTTCATGATTGTACACTCAGTTACATAGAGGATTAAAAGTCTTGGCTGGGGAGACAGGGGCAATCAGATACTGTGAACTTATTCTCAGGTTTCAGACCTCAAAAGGTCATTAGTTAGGGAAGGGGTAGTCATATGTTGTAGTGTAAGTAGACACCAAAGGCATTTTAGGCATAATGACCAAGTTTACAAAAACAACAGATATGGATGAGATGGAGAGATGTCAATATATGTAGATGAATGCATTTTCAGAAGTGTTAGCTGTGCCAGCAGGCAGTACATTGAGTATGGAGTGGATTGTAATGACTAGCCATGAAACTGTATAAAAGAGAAGGGCTAGGAATGGTAAAAGGATAGCTGTGATGTGACAGGGAGAGATTAGTTCTATGTTATATAACATCCAACTTAGCTGAGAAGGGATACCATGTCCCCAACACTCCCAGATAATTTTATATCCTTGTATCACATAAATGCTTTCCTGCTCTCCTCCAATTCTTGCTACCCTCCTCTCTTCACCGTTTACCATCTCTAAAATACAGTACTCAAATACTCCCATACAGGGCCTACTATTTTGCAAATTATTATATCTTGTGAGATGTCTCTTTAATAGCATTAGTTTTTGATTGCATCAGTCAATGTGTGTTTTTGTTCTCCCAGTACTGACATCCAGGGTCTACTATGTGTAAATTAAGCTAGCTTAGAACAAACTATTGTATGATATATCTCTTTGATTGTATATATATATACCACTGTACCGAATTGTTTTTGTTGTGGAGCTTTTCTCCTTGGGCCTCCGCTGTAAATCGACCTCCCGGTAAACAAATGTAAAATAAATAAAATAAAATATACCAGCGCTGAAATCTCACTATAGTGAGGATAGAGTGAATTCCTTAATCCCCACTGTACTATGACCTTCCACAGAACAACTGCTGGCACGTTCGATCAGCTGATTTTTGGTCAGCTGTGCCAGCAGTTTTCCACATTCAACAAGTTGTTGTTTGACAACTTTCAGGTAATCCATGAACTTTTAGAACAAATTATGGTGAGCTAGAGAAAGGGTCAAATATAAGCTAAGATACTGGAGGCACAGTGAGTAAGTAAATGAACAATGAGAATTGGTCAGGCATGCAACACTCAACACTGTGGATCTGGATTTGAAGAAGATTCAAAATGGCAAAAGAGGCATAAGCTAATGTGGCTACAAAGGAAAATGAGGCTAGTTATTAAAGTAGAAGACAGTTCATTTGAGAGGTGGAAGAAAGGGGCTTGGAAACCAGTATGTAGATGCAAGCAGTTGAAGAATGGCAAAGGATATGATGGCAGTAAAGGCACAAGCTCAAAGAAAGTTGGAAGATAGGGCCAAGAGGAGGAACAAATGTTTCTTTAGGAATGTAATAAAAGGAAAGAAGGGAGACACAAACCTGTCCAGCCTCAGCAACAGGAGGGAGGTGGTGAAACACTTGGGAAAAACAGAGGTAGCAAATTAATACTTTGCTTCAGTAAAAATATAGTAACAATAAAGTCAAGCAATCATAGGGACTACAAGATGCCTAGCCATATATACATAAAAGTATTTGCTACTCTTCAAACATAGTGTTCACCTCCCAAATCAAGCAAGGTTGTATATGATAACCCCATGTACAAATGGATGCAGAAGGAGTCAAACTCTGTACCCTTGACTACAGCAGGAGTTTGTTAATAGCTCTGACCCTTAATCCCCTGCATTAACTGGAAGACCATTTTCAAAGGAATGCAAAGGAAGAGTACCATGCTGAAAAAGAGAAAGAAAACAGAATGAGAACAGAGGTGGACAGACCTGATGAGGTTGAGAGGCTTCAGTAAGAGAAACTGCCTTCACCTATCAGAGTGCTTCCTTAGCAACCTTTAAAACCACATAAATCACCAAAAAATGAGGTACCACACGGAGATCTGTACAAAAGGACTTTAATCTTCACAGAAATCCACAAAAAAATGCTAAAAATCCACAGTGTTGCTCAGGTTTAGTGCTTTTGACCTTCAAAAAGGCCTTCATCAGAACTAAAGAAAACTTGTAATCTAAACCTGTTTTAAACCCTATCTATTAAATAGTGGCCAATCAACAAATGTACTTCATCAAAGACAATACAATGTGCAAACTTCGAGTTAAAGCAACACTCCTGCTTTCATGTCGTGCTTTCACATTAGTTAAAAGGTGCATTTACATCGGTTAAAACACCAGAAAAAGGCTACAATATGTTAAAAAATATGTATATATTATGCATATTTTTTCAATACATATAGTAAAAGAAAAGACAGTGCATACCTTTTCATTTGCACCTGTCACATACACTTTTCCTCTGTGAAATAAATGTATAATTAACTGCTGCATTCAACCTATGTATATTTTAAGCAGTGAACAAGATTTGCCACCAGAATTCTTTGTAGTTTAACTCAACCTCTCTGTATCCATTGTAACTCACTGGAATGTGGTCTGTAACTGCAAAATAAAACTTGGTGTGCCCTTCCTGCAAAGACATGTGCCTAACCAAGGCATTATCCATGTTTTTATTTTTAGTGGCATAATAATGCTCACACATCCTATTTTTCAACTGCTTCTTAGTCTTGTCAATGTAAAAAGCTGTGCAGGATGCACACCTAGCTAAATAAACAACAAAGGTAGAATTGCAAGTAAAATGACCTGGTATTGGCCAAATTTTATCACTGATGCTAATCTCAAAATAAGGACCTTCCTGTATGTATCTGCAAAAATTACAATTCTGACACTTAAAAGTGCCTCTATTCCCCCCTCCCCTCTCACAAGCAGAATTTTCTTTCTCTAACAATTCTTTAAAATTCTTGACCCACTTATTAATAAAATTCAGATTAGACCCTATAATAGACACCAAATCTCCATGTGCACCGAAAATTCTCCAATTGTTGCAGATAATGTTTCTAATTGCCCCAGTATAAGTAGTAAAAACCAGTGGCATACAAATGGACCACTCTTTCTGTTTAGAAAAATCTTTTTCCCTTTCTACTGCTTGACATAATAAACTCTCAACAACTCTAGGGGGATAACCCCTGCATCTAAACATGTCATGCAATTCACCAACAAAGTTATCCAAAAAAGTAAAATCTATAGTAAGTCTTTCCAACCTAACTGTCCCTTCACTATATTGTGCTTCATGTAGGTGGGGTACATACTTGAATAGTGTAACAAATTGTTACTAGCAGCATTCATATAGCTAATAACTGACCCCAACTTAAATGTCTGTCCACATTTAAATACTTCCAGATCCAAAAAAATAATCTTAGTGGTGTCATTAACATGGGTAAAACAAAAAATTGGTACTGCCATTTAAATGCTTGATGAAATCCTCTAATTGTTCCTTGTCCCCTCCCCAAACAAAAAATAAATCATCAATAAAATGATAATAATGCTTAACCAGGGAGTAGCCTGGTAGTTGAACCAAAACATATGTTTCTTAATAATTCATAACAAGGTTGGCATAGTTAGGTGCCATCCTAGCTCCCATGGCCACTCCCCTGGTCTGCAGAAAATACTCTCCCTTAAAAATAAAAAAAAAATTGTTACTCAAAATGTACTCAATATATTGAAGCATAAACTTGCATTCACTAACTTCAAAAATGTTGCTGTGACGCAACGTGTCCCACCCATTCCACACCTAAATCGTGTGGAATGCATCTGTATAAAGATTTGACATCCACTGTAACTTATAAATCATTGCGACCTACTTCTCTAGCCTTTATTTTAACTAAAAAATCAAAGGAATCTTTAATAAAGGAATTACCTGCTTGCACTAACTTGAGCAAAGCTCTGTCTATAAATTTGGACAATGGTTCCAATTTTGAAGCTGGAGCTGACACTATAGGTCTATATGGTGAGTTTCACTCGTCCTTGTGGATCTTGGGTATTCTGAATACATTACCTATTCTCGGTTTTTCTACTTGAAAAAAGGAAAACATAGTATTTGAAATTACACCCCTCAACAGATTTTCATTTAACCACTGATCTATGTGTCTGTATGCCTTGAAAATACTACTTTTGTTAACCTTCTTGTAATACATTTCATCCCCCAATAATGAATGCATACAATGCAAATAATCTCTCTGGTTAACAACAACCATTGCCCCCCCCACTTTCTCCGCTTTCATGACTCTGATGGATTTGTCAGATTGAATAGATACAAAGCATTTTCTCTCTTGCTCAGACAAGTTATAATATTTATAACCACCACCTTTTTTACTTAACAATTCCGTAATCTCTCTTTCACAAACCTCTTCAAAATTCATAATAACTGGGTGCAAAGGGGGTTAAATACACTGGGGACCACAAAATCACTTTTGCATTTGTTTGTTGTTTGCTTATCAGCAAAAATGAGTTTAAGATTTAAATTACAAGTATAACATTTCAAATCTATAATGGTCTGTACTATATTGGACCTACATGATGGCACCAAAGAAAAACCTCTAGTTAATACTTTAGTTTCTGTGGTTGTAAAAAGTCTGTCAGACAAATTGTATATTTTAAAGTCCTTAGGCATTACCTCTTTTGAAAAGGTGCCTTGTTCGCCCTATGGTTGCTCTGACAGGTGCAAGTATGCACTGTCTTTTCTTTTATTATATGTATTGATAAAATATGCATAATATATACATATGTTTAACACATTGTAGCCTTTTTCTGGTGTTTTAACCTATGTAAATGCACCTTTTAACTAATGTGAAATCACGGCATGAAAGCAGGAGTGTTGCTTTAACTGGAAGTTTGCACATTGTATTGTCTTTGATGAAGTACACTTGTTGATTGGCCACTATTTAATTAGATAGGGTTTAAAACAAGTTTAAATTATAAGTTTTCTTTAGTTCTGATGAAGGCCTTTTTGAAGGTCGAAAGCGCTTAATCTGAGCAACACTGTGGATTTTTAGCATTTTTTTGTGGATTTCTGTGAAGATTGAAGTCCTTTTGTACAGATCTTCATGTGGTACCTCATTTTTTGGTGATTTATGTGATTTTTTTTACTTTGTTTCACCAAGAGGCTGTTATATAGTTTGTTTTATTTTTAACCTTTAATACCAGTTTGGATGACTGAATGAATGAGTGAAAATTTAGGGATACATGGGGAAAGTCTATGTAATTGGTAGTATTAAGTGAAGTAGCGGAGCTTCATGATGTTCTCCATTTTCCATAAGCTTAGTCAGAACCTATGAATATAATATATCACAGGGTCCAGATGGTCTGCTTTTAACATTCTTTGGAATCTGGTCAGCATGCTGCCATATCCCCAATCAAGCTGTTAAGTAGATCACTTTCCACTTCAGAAGTCTCTGAGTAGTGACAAACTATAAGTGGTATGCATTGTACAAAGGAATGGGTGGCAGAAAATATCCAGGAAGCCTTAGTCACATTAGCCTGAAAGAATGTCTGGTTGCCTTCCTCAAGGACAACATTCTCTAAGATAACAACCAGATGTGTTCCTGATCCAAAGTAGCTGCCAGTCAAACTAGATTCATATATTTTTTTAACTTGGCTGCATAATAACTCATCAAGGTAATACTGGTAGATGTGGTTCACCTGAACTTCTTTAAGGTATTTCACTTAATTCCCTTAACTTCACACACGTAGCTGCTAAGAAAACATGATGAATCTGTGGTAGAATAAGTGCTGTGGTAGGATACTGAGTGTTATGATGCCAAGGACAATTTCAGAAATTAGGAATGTGGCTGATGGAGTACCGTAGGAGTCTGGTTTTAGTACTTGTCCTTGTGTTCATTTTTGAAATCATTAACAGAAAGGAGAACAGGATTAACCTGTTCACTGTTGACACAAAATCAGGGAGTGCAGTGGAAGATGTGAGGTGAAAACTAAGGAAAGATTTGGAAAGGCTATCCAAATGGACTGAAAAGAGACAGATCAGATTAATTGCAGATAAATTCAAAGTACTGTATCAAGGTCAACCCAACCCTAGGGTGATGTATCAGCTGTGGAGGGTGGAACTGATGTCAGTTAAGTGTGGAGATGATGTCAGTTAAGTGGAGAGTGGTCCAGGTGTTATGATTGCCCATGGAATGAACCACCAGGAGATGAGTGAGATGTCAGTGGGAGCAGCTACCAGAACATTGGGATGTATACTTGAAGGAAACAGAACCCGGAAGTAGCGAGCTTCATGGCCCTGCTCAAGTCACACCTTGAGTACAATGTACAATTCTGGAGACCATTAAAGGAAAAGGGTAATAAAAAATAAATAAAATGAAAGAGTTCTCATCAGACTTCTGGATGAAAATTAGAGTACTACCAAAATGTGCATCTGATAAAAAGAAAGGATATGACAAGGAGCTATCAAGTTAGAGCTGTTTTCATTAGAAACCAGGAAAGATGGGGGTGGGGAAGAATAAAGGTGCACAAGGTCATGTTAGTGCGATGTGAACAGGTTTTCATAAACAGGAATGAAAAAGGCAAGGGGTAGAGGTAGTAGATTGCAGGGGCCAAATACACCACAGATATGCAAAAATATTGTATCACTGATAGGGTTGCACACTAAAGGAGCAGGGGTCTATATTATAACATCGAATTTTATAAAGTTTGAATGTTATAATACCGAACCAGTTTTGTCGAATGCTGAAAATAGCAAAGGTGCAGGACATCGAATTCTTTCCCAGGGAAAGAATTTGGTGGGCCGTTGCTGTGGCTTCGCTGTTTTCAGCGTTCGATATGTTGGAACATTACGGGTCGGGTTCAGGTAAGTGTGCGATTGTGTGTAGGTTAGGGTTAGGGGGTGGGTTAGGTGAGTTAGGGCTAGGGAGCGGGTCAGGTAAGTGTGCAGTTATGTGGACGTTAGGTTTAGCGCGCGGGTCAGGTAAGTGTGCGATTGTGTGTAGGTTAGGGTTAGGGGCTGGGTTAGGGTTAGGGCGCGGGTCAGGTAAGTGTGCGGTTGTGTGTAGGTTAGGGTTAGGGGCGGGTTAGGTGAGTTAGGGTTAGGGCGCGGGTGAGGTGAGTGTGCGATAGTGACGGACCTTAGGGATAGGGTTGGGTTAAGGTAGGTGGATAGCTAGTATTGTATGTAAAGTTTAGTTTAGGTTTAGGTGTAGGATTTTAAGTGTATGTGTGTGGATTGCTGTTTTTTACGTATGTTTGTGTTGTGTGTATGTTTCTCGGAAAAGCGATTTTTTTCCCTGGGAAAAAAATCGCTATTTTGACTGTTCGATGTTTGTGGATTTCGGTGTTTAGGGTTTGATAATTATAACATTCGATCTTTGTAGATTTCGATGTTATAATATGGACCCAGGAGCAGATTACTGCAATATCTAATGGTGACAGAAATAATGAAGTCCATACAGACCAGAGAAGGGTGGAGGAAATGGTTATGAAAGGACAGGCAGAATGTTGAATGCACTTTAGGGACTGATTCAATAGCCTTGTTATCCCCTGCCATCAAGCATATGTAATACAGTTGCATGTATTTGTATGACTGCTAAAGAGCAAAGAGGAATTTGAGATTGGTGGATGATGGTAAGTTGAGGGTAAGGGGAGTGACAGCTGTGTAGTTACCACCTGCTAAAATTTGATAGTTTCATTAGATGCCTGGTCTTCTTGTTGGATTGTTTGCAGGTCAAATGGATATAAAATATTGTTTATGAACACATTAACAGAATGATATATTAGAATCTTGCAGTATCCGTAAAGCATTGTCTGTATCACATGGAGTTTTCTAGAAATTCAGGTAAGGAGAAAATAACATTTAAGTTAGGTTAAATGAGTCAGCATCTCATATATATATATATATATATATATATATATATATATATATGTATATGTGTGTGTGTGTGTGTGTGTGTGTGTGTGTATATATATATATATATATATATATATATATATATATATATATATTTATATATATATATGTCTGCTTCATATGACTGAAATTTAATTTGACTGAAATGAAATTTGAAAAAGTATATGCCCTTTTCTCCACTGTAGTGCGATCCTGGAGTTAGTATATATAGTTAGGGGGTGTGGGGGGCACAACCCCCCCCCCACACATAGTTTGGGTAAATATTGTTTTCTACAAAGAGTTATTCATTGCAGTTATAAATATCCATGTGTATGGTTTAAAATCTATAAAGTATGTAGGGGGCTACATCCCCCACACCCCCCTAATTATATATACTAACTCCAGGATCACACTACAGTGGGGAAAAGGGCATATACCTTTTACTTTAAAGTGCCAGTATTATGAGTTTCAGTCAAATGAGTTTTCAGTCTTTTGAACTGTCACTGTTTTGGTCTCAGTCAAATTAATTTCAGTCAAATGAAATTTAGGTCATATGAAGTAGACCTATATATATATATATATATATATATATATATATATATATATTTAAACAAACAGTGGATATAAAAATTTACACACCCCTGTTAAAATGCCAGGTTTTTGTGATATAAAAAAATGAGACCACAATAAATTATTTCAAAACTTTTCCCACCTTTAATGTGACCTATTTTCTTATTTTACTTCTTCTTCTTCTTTCGGCTGCTCCCATTAGGGGTCGCCACAGCGGATCATCTGTTTCCGTTTCTTCCTGTCCTTTGCATCGTGCTCTGTCACACCAACCACCTGCATGTCCTCTCTTACCACATCCATAAACCTTATCTTAGGCCTTTCTCTTTTCCTGTTAACTGGCAGCTTCATCCTTAGCATCTTTTTCACAATATACTCTGCATTCCTCCTCAGCATGTCCAAACCAATGAAATCTTGCCTCTCTGGCTTTGTCTCCAAACCTTCCAACCTGGGCTGACCCTCTAATATACTTATTCCTAATCCTGTTCACCCTTGTCACACCCAGTGCAAATCTTAACATCTTTAACTCTGCCACGTCAAGCTCTGATTTCTGCCTTTTTGTCAATGCCACCATCTACAACCTACATAACATAGCTGGTCTCACTACCCTCTTGTAGACCTTCCCTTTCACTCTTACTGGTACTCTTCTGTCACAAATCTCTCCTGCCACTCTTCTCCACCCACTCCATCCTGCCTGTACTCTCTTCTTCACCTCTCTTCCACACTCACCATTACTCTGAACTGTTGATCCCAAGTATTTAAACTCATCCACCTTCGCCACCTCTACTCCCTGAATCCTCACCATTCCTCTATCCTCACTCTCATTCACACACATATATTCTTAGTCCTGCTGACCTTCATTCCTCTTCTCTCTAGAGCATATCTCCACCTCTCCAGGGTCTCCTCCACCTGTTCCCTACTCTCACTACAGATCACAATGTCATCTGAAAACATCATAGTCCATGGGGACTCTTGTCTGATCTCATCTGCCAACCTGTCCATCTCCATTGTAAATAAGAAAGGTCTTGGAGCTGATCCTTAATGTAATCCCACCTCCACCTTAAACGCATCCGTACCTATCACTGCAGACCTCACCGCTGTCACACTATCCTCATACATATCATGTACCACTCTTACATACTTCTCTGACACTCCCGACTTCCTCATACAATACCACAACTCCTCTCTAGGCACCCTGTCATATGCTTTCCCTAAGTCCACAAAACACAATGCAACTCCTTCTGATCTTCTCTGTACTTCTCCATCAACACTCAGAGCAAACATTGCATCTTTAGTGGTCTTTCCTGGCATGAAACCATACTGCTGATCACTAATTATCACCTCCCTGCTTAACCTGGCCTCCACTACTCTTTCCCATAACTTCATGCTGTGAATGATCAGTTTAATCCCTCTGTAGTTACTACAGCTCTGCACATCACCCTTATTCTTAAAAATCAGTGACAAAACACTTTTTCTCCATTCCTCAGTCATCCTCTCACTTTCCAAGATTTTATTAAACAATATAGTTAAGAACTCCACTGCCATTTCACCTAAACACCTCCATGCTTTCACAGGTATGTCATCTGGACCAACAGCCTTTTCATTCTTCATCCTCTTCATAGCTATCCTTACTTCCTCCTTGCTAATCCACTGCACTTCATGATTCACTATCCGCACTTCATCCAACTTTCTCTCCCTCTCATTCTCTTCATTCATCAGCCCCTCAAAGTACTCTTTCCATCTCCTCAACAAACTCTCCTCGCTTGTGAGTATGTTTCCCTCATTATCCTTTATCACCCTTACCTGCTGCACATCTTTCCTAGCTTGGTCCCTCTGTCTAACCAATTGATACAGGTCCTTTTCTCCCTCCTTAGTGTCCAACATTTCATACAACTCTCCATACACCTTATCCTTAGCCTTCGCCACCTCTCTCTTTGCCATGCACCTCATCTCCTTATACTCCTGTCTATTTTCTTCATCTCTCTGACAATCCCACTTCTTCTTCACCAACCGCTTTCTCTGTATACTCTCCTGTACTTCCTCATTCCACCACTAGGTTTCCTTGTCCTCCTTACTCTGTCCAGATGTCACACCAAGCACCTTTCTAGCCGTCTCCCTTACTAGCTCTTCTGTAATTACCCAGCTATTCGGTAATTCTTCACTGCCACCCAGTGCCTGTCTTAAATCTTCCCTGAACTCCACCTCACAATTACCCTTTTTCAATTTCCACCATTTGATCCTTGGTGTTGCCCTCACATTCCTCCTCCTCTTCTTGATCATCAATGTCATCCTACAAACCACCATCCTATGCTGCCTAACTACACTTTCCCCCACCACCACTTTACAGTCTCCAATCTCCTTCAGGCTGGCCCTTCTACATAAGATATAACCCACCTGTGTGCATCTTCCTCCAGTTTGTATGTCACCCTATGCTCCTCCCTCTTGTTAAAATGCGTATTCAGCACAGCCATGTCCATCCTTTTGGAAAAATCCACCAATTCAATTGAAAAACAAATCTGTTAGGGGAAAAAATATAAAAAATAAAAAATGTACAATATGCTGGTTGCATAAGTGTGCACACCCTAAAACTAATACATTGTTGAAGCACCCTTTGATTTAATTACAGCATTCAGTCTTCTTGGGTAGGAGCCTGTCAGCATGGCACACCTGTGACTGGGCAATATTTTCCCACTCTTTCTTGTAAAAGCACTCCAAATCTGTCAGATTACGAGGGCATCTCTTGTGCACAGCCCTCTTCAGGTCACCCCATAGATTTTCTATTGGATTTAGGTCTGGGCTCTGACTGGGCCATTCGGAAATGTTCATTTTCTTATGGTGAAGCCATTCTTTTGTTGATTTGGATGTATGCTTGGGGTCATTGTCGTGCTGAAAGGTGAAATTCCTCTTCATCTTCAGCTTTTTACCAGATGCCTGAAAATTTTGGGCAAAAAGTGACTGGTATTTGGAACTGTTCATAATTCCCTCCACATTGACTAAAGCCCCAGTTCCAGCTGAAGAAAAGCAACCCCAAAGCATGATATTGCCACCACCATGCTTCACCATGGGGATGGTGTTCATTTGGTGATGCGAAGTGTTGTTTTTGTGCCAAACATACCTTTTGGAATTGTGGCCAAAAATTTCAACCTTGGTCTCATCAGACCATAACGCATTTTCCCACATGCTTTTGGGAGACATAATGTATTGTTCTGCAAATTTTAGCCAGGCCTGGATGTTTTTCTATGTAAGAAAAGGCTTCCCCCTTGCAACCCTACCCCAAATTGCAGACATATGGAGAATATGGGAAATTTTTGTCACATGTAGTACACAACCAGTACTTGCCAGAAGTTTTAGCAGCCTCCCTAACCAGTTTTCTTCTTGTCTTTTTATCAGTTTTGGAGGAATGTCCAGTTCTTTGCAACATCACTGTTGTCCCATATTTTCTCCACTTTTTGATGAATGTCTTCACTGTGTTCCAGTGTATATCCAATTCTGTGGAAATTTTTTTGTATCCTTCTCCTGATTGATACCTTTCAACAATGAGATCCCTTTGATACTTTGTAAGCTGTATGCGAACCTTGGCTTTTGCTGTAGCAGGCAACTGAGTAAATCTCAGGAAAATCCTACTAGGACAGCTGAAATTTATTTGGGGTTAATCAGAGTCGCTTTAATTGATGGCAAGTGTGTACCCAAGAAGACTGAATGCTGTAAGTAAATCAAAAGGTGCTTCAACAAACTATTAGTTTAAGGGTGTGCACACACAACAAAGTATTAGTTTAAGAGTGTGCATAATTATGCAACCAGCGTAGTGTACATTTTTTATTTTTTATATTTTTCCCCCATAACAGATTTGTTTGTTTTTCAATTGAATTGTACAAGTTATAGGTCAAATTAAAGGTGGGAAAAGTTTTGAAATGATTTATTGTGGTCTCATTTTTTATATCACAAAAACCTGGCATTTTAACAAGGGTGTGTAAACTTTTTATATCCACTATATATGTGTGTGTGTATATATATATATATATATATATATATATATATATATATATATATATATATTGTGTGTGTGTGGATATTTCCTGGCTATTGCCATAGTGACACATACAAAATACTAATCTCTCCACTGTTGTATTGTGATGCTTTGTGAAACTTGGAGCTCATCCCATATAGCAAAATTATGGCAAAATGGGAGACTTAACCTGAAAATACCTCTAAACAAAAATGAAATAAAGGCAAATACAAGTATACTTTAATCCTCACTTTAATGATTGCATTCAACTTTCTAGATATTTACAAATTATACATTGAATATTCCATGTACATCTGCCTGGTATTAATTTTACTGCTGTTCTTGTGACTCTGCTACAGCTGGGCAAATATTACACTTTTTCATTACTTTCTGTTGTCAAGATATGTTAAAAAAACTGTCCAAAATTATTACAGATGATTAGTTCACAGTTAATATTTTCATTTAATTTCTCTCAAAAATATTTGCTTATTTACCAAGTTAAATGAATGCACTATTCTGAGATGTTTGATTTTTAATCTACCTTAGGCAATAGAATTTTTTTTTAAATAGCATACAGTACTTAGAGAACAGAACATATTACAGAAATTCAGCTTGCTAGACTGTCAGCAAAATGCCCAATTTACAATAAAAGTTTTGTTATAATAAAATACAAAACACAAACTCAGCTTGCTACACTACTGGCAAAATGTCCATTTTCCAAAAATGAGAAAGAAACCAAATAATGTAATACATTCATTTCAGTTGATTCAGGTGTTTTTCTGTTTACTTTTTAGATATGGTACAGGCTCTGACATCAGTTCTTATCTATGCCTGATAGCAGAAAGAGAAGGATTGTCCTTCATGTGATTACCAAACAGGGTTTGACTAATGATCCTACTGCAGTAGGACTGGTCAGTGGCATTCAGGTTCCAAGGACCAGCTGTCCTTTTCTGATATGAAATGGCAAGAAAAAGA